>NC_086343.1:15990322-16035201 GCF_032445375.1 Bacillus rossius redtenbacheri | reverse complement strand
TGCAGCCGGCGTTCATCGATTTATTAGACGTTGTCACGTCAAAAATATGAAAAATATATTCCGACATTCATTTCAGGAACGTTCGCGTCCGCGATTCACGACACGTGACGGACGGGACGAAACGTGATTTTGGACTGACAAAAAAAAAAATATAAAAAAAATTTCTCGGGGTCCAAAGCGTCTGCGCCTCTCGGCGCTGTTTCGATTCCGGCGTCGCGTCGTCGGGGGGAGGGCGACCTCAGGAGTTCTTCGCGAGTTCCTCGCTCCGTGTTACCTTCCATCCTTCCTTCCTTCCATTCCTTCCTCCTATCCTTCCACGTCGTCGTCTCTCTCCCAAGGCCGCTGGAGGTCTGCGTCTCAAGGCCAGGGAAAGCGGTCCCCCCCCCCTCCTCCTCCTCTCCTCCTTAATGAGGCTCATAATGCTGTAATTAACCAAGTCTCCACACACACATCTAATGCCTCTTCCCACCCCCCCCCCCCTTCCATGCACTCTTACCCTCGTCGAACCATCCACACCACATCCTCCGCCTTTTGTTCCACGTGCGACGAGGAAAGGGAAGGGAAGCCCGGAGGAACTAAAGTTTTTTTTTTTCGTGCCCCTTCGTGGGAACTGAGGAACGCGCGGTAGGCCCTTACGGCAAGGAACCAATCCGGGGGAAGATAAGAAGTGTGCACAGGAAAATTATTTTCCGTACTTTTCCAAAAAAAAATAATAATAATTGGTTGTCTGTAAAGTCATGACAACGGCATAAACAAAACATTGATGAAATGATTGCATACTTTATGAATAAAATTGAATAATTTTTATTTTACTAATAAAAGAATAAATACTTGAAATTATACTAGTAAACAGATTTTTAAAATGCAAGAATAATTAACCTTTATTGCCGAAATTGTTGTTGTAATAGCAATGAAAACCACATTAACTTTTCACTTCACTTTATAAACAGTCGAGTGGAAGAGAGATAGATGCGGCGCAAGCGTACAATAAGCGTAACGGGACACAGCGTAATGGAACAATGTGCGTAACGGGACACTTTTTCGTGCGTGCAGCCGGCGTTCATCGATTTATTAGACGTTGTCACGTCAAAAATATTCCTTTTGGAAACAAAGTTGCTGAGACATATTTTGTAACGTTGTACAACAACACTTCACTATAGTTAAATTTTTGCATAAAGGAAATACGTTTTAGAGATGATACTGGGTATTTCTTGCGAAAATTATCTCCGAATTTGATATTTTAATTGATGTTTCATTCAAGAATAATTTCTTTAAACCACGGAAAATATAATCGAATGTTCAAAAACATTTGACTTAATTTTGTTCTATTGTGCATACTGATGTGCGCGGATGGTGCTGGAAAGCTATTCAGGGAACGGTTTTACAAATAACTTTAACTATTCTATGTACTGGGTACAACACAGAGCATAAATGCCTGGGTAAGAATCTGAACCCAGTGTAACTGCGAAGACTATTTTTTGCAGCGATACTGTTGGTTTTCATGTAAATGTACACATTTATATAATACCTGTCATTTTACATATTTGAAAACTGCTCGCAATATCCGCAATATCGTTTGAGAATACGCTAAGGACGGTTGTGGGGGTTCCGTTTCCGTACTTCATTTTCAAACTGTATTTTTAGAAGAATGACAATAGCTAAAAGGCTTTTTTTTTCAGGGGAATTTTTAGACATGAAACGTATTGTACATATTTTTTAAAGCTCTCGAGGACCTTGCATCACACCTTTATCTTCATTTCTCATCCACATAATGTGATGGTTACTTGCTCAAATGTCTTAGTTGTCCTATGCACGACGAGAAGACTGCGCGCCAGCAAACTAGTTTTGCGCTTAGAGGCGATACCGCGCTACAAGCACCAGCGTGCGTCGCACTTAACATCCAGCCTCACTAACACAGATACACCTCTTTGGGCGGTCTGTGGCCTTATATTAATGTTAATGACGCCACACTGTCACACGGAAATCTGCACTGTCTACAATTGTTATATATGTCCGAATCTACTGATTTCTGAAGTAGTCGCCACAGCACAGTATATTAAAGCTCCAAAAAAAAGTATTTTTCAATAGTTTTCGTTCATTTTATTCGTGCATTGTAAATGAGTATGCAGCTAAGTTCTGAACATCCATTTAGCTAATTAAAGTTGTGGGAGTTCAATAACATTTAGTTATTAGGTAAGGCTAAAGTAAATGCAAATACATTAATCCTAACCACACAGCCCAAAAAAAAATGAATTTGCGTGTTTGGCCTTTGAAAAGCGCCGGTCGCAAATGGATAGCAAGGATCTATGTTTCGACTTTGTATTCTTAGCTTCCTACTACTCTGTCCGTTATTCCGTGTTCTTGTGAACGTGGTGATTAATTTGAGGACAAGCTAACTAATTTAATTAGTCCTCCTTTTCGAACTTTTAGTTCTCCTATTTGTAACAGTGAAACAGCACAAGAGGTGAAATTGTTAGGATTATAGACTCTCGCGAAATTTATTCCGAGCGTCGCCACTCTGGCAGAAGCTACGACTCACGTTGAGCTATCATGGAAGGATGATTCTGCGATGAATCACCCTTTTCCTTCCGCAGTACGAGGGGGTGAAGTCCTGAACCCAGGAAAGGTATTCTCCAAAATTTAATAATCCCCTAACCACTAGTGTCATTGAATAGCAAAGTAGACTTGAAGCACATACAAATCTGCTTTACACTGATGATTATACCACAGTCCTCTTGATTAATTTGCGAATAGAAACAGCACCTCAGGCGTTTATTGTTACTACTATTAAGTATACTTACTACGCAGTAATTATAACTGTCTGGTCCCTCCATTCGAGCTCAGAACGCTTTGATAATCTATATTTTTGATACAGTCGATCGGCATGTACTTTCGATCACGTTACTTCTGAAGATTCATAGATTTGTAGTCGGCGATTTTATGCGGGTACAGAAAAACAACGTGTAGGCCCTAAACTGTAAAATATATATATTTTTTGTAAATGTAATAGAAATATTCATGTAAACTTACAGATATTTGTAAATTTGTACATTTACATACAAACGACTGTATCACTACAGAAAAGTGTTCACAGTGACACTGGGTTCAGATTCTTACACGGGCATTTATGCTTTGTGTTGTAGCGGTACCTCCAATAGTTAAAAGTTATTTGCAAACCGTTCCCTGAAAAGTTTTTTTTTTTTAGTTTTACCAGCGCAAATAATAAGTATGGTGCAACAAAATAAAGTAAAATTGTTGACTATTCTTTTATCTTTTTCATGGTTTAAAAAATTATGCTTGCATAAAAACATCAATTAAAATAAATAAATCATGCGCCAAGTTTCTTGAAGTGCACAATTTTTTTTTCTGTTTAGGTACTTACGTAAGCATGGAAATAAGTGTTACGGTGAAAATATGGTGTAACACTCGTGCGAACATATAATGTTGACTATTTAAAGACGTCTGTTGAATAGGAGCGATACCTTTCATTTAGGACTGGGAAATAAATGTCTTTTTTTATATTCAGTCAGATCTCCTTCAGCAGTCTCTTTCCTAGCGCTGGACAGCAGCTCTCTGGAAATAACTACTACCCACGTGCCCATTTTTTCTTCGAAAAAAATAAACTTGTATCTTAACGACACAACGCTTTTAATTCCAACAGTCCACCAAATAAAAAATGATACTTTATCGTCAGCCTTTTTTTTATTGCAGTTAAGAACGGAGGGTAGGGCTTATCTGCGACTACTAGTCTTGAGTAAAAAGTAACTCAAGGCCAAGTGGAGTCACGAGGAAAAAAAAAAGACTGAAATTCAGACGAGGGTTCTAAATTCACTTTCCAAATTGCCGAATGAGTAGTAAATTTTATATCAATATATATATATGTGTATATATATATATATATATATATATATATATATATATGGGAGTGTATACTTATGTACGCGCGTTAAAAGTTAATCTTACTTGGAGTAATAAAAAAACTGACTGTAATTTTAAATGCATATACTCAATAAAAAGAGAAGAGGATTGGAATTATATTAAAAATGCGGTTGGTAAAGTATAAATTCAATCAAATATATTTTTTATTAAAACTCAGTATTTATTATTAATACAAACACGCACATAAAAATTATTTAATTTAGTAAATTAATAGTGATAAATTTTAAGTAATAATTAATATCATTAAATATGCTGATTGTTTACTCTAATTTATTAATTTTTAACTATTTAATAAATTATAATGAAGTAATTTATAATGCAAATAAATTATACGTTCAGAGTCTAATCTAACACTGACGACATTCAACCTATATATCGCATGTAAGACGATGCTACCTGTACACTACGTTCCTTTACCTCAACACTTTGATAAATTTTACGTTAAAATAGCGCTCTTACATCACAGAAATGGGCAAACTGTAAGGCTCTATGTGACGAGCCTTTTAAAAATATTTCATTGGTCGGCTTTTTTTGTAACATCCCATCTGGTTAGCTGCCATTCAGGACGTCTGGCTGATAAGTAGAGACCTGTAAAATTCGCGATTTCAAATCATTAAAGGATAGACTCCATGATCCTCTATGCACTCGTGCAAATTACATCTGCTGATTGGTTACCGAATCGTAACACCTGTTGACTGGAATGATCATGATTCGCTAATTCTTCTGTTAAAGATTTTTCATTGGCCCAGAGTCCTTCAGATTAACTGTAGCCCAAACACTGAAGCAAAATAATGTCAAAAGTATTTGGACTCTATCCTATCGCGAAATGAATCCGCGAATTTTACAGGTCTCTACCGATAAGCCACCAAAGGTCTTGGGTTCTGATAACTGGCTGGGGAGGAGATGTTTTTTCATTTGTGGGAAATGTCCTTCCTGGGTCCAGAACTAGATGATGTTTGTGTTGGTACCTTCATCTTCGTACTACTTAAGGCAATGTCAAACCACCGCAGTTTTCGTTCGACGTACCCAAATTACACCGTGTGGAGATGGCTTGGGGTACAATCTAGCTTCGAGCCAACCACCCCAGAATAATATATAAGTTTAGTGTTACGTGTCATTTTTAGAGTTACAATTATTTCGCGGATTTATTGGGAGTCAGAGTAGTCTTGAAGCACATATACATCTGTTTCACGTTGATGATTGGACTTCAGTGTTCTTGTACACGCCCTTGATGACCCTGAGCCACACTGTTAAATAATTTCACCTTAAATTGATTAAGAAAGCTGGTTACAAACTGTCCGGTTATGTTCGTAAATATGCGGCTACTTCGTAAATTTACGGACAATCTTGGTATATTAACAATTAACAGAATATTAAAAATTAGTTAGTAAAATCTACCGCCAGAACAATTTTATTTGGTTCAAGTGTTTGTTTCCATTGGTTTATTACGAAACATATAACTTTGGAAGTTAAAAAATACGGCGCAGTTTCCACGAAGATTTGATTATTAGAAATTTACGAAGAACTGTTTGTTTATTTGAGGTGAATTTCCTGCGTTTAAAATCCCGTAAATTTACTTTGATTTCTAACAGTGCAGTTAAATAAGTATACCCAGTAGAAGGAGTTAACCCAACTACGCGTAACTCGCCAAAGGATGTGAACTGGTCATCGACCGACACGAGAACTCTAAAAAGTCCAGATAATATATATAGGCCAGTCGAGTCTAGCCTGGGAGTGAAATTGATACACACGAAATAATAAGTGTCTTTGGTGAGTGGGTCGGCCAAAAGTTTCTGGAACTCGACACAAAGACGAGGGCAATAGGGATGAGCAGCTGCTGTAATTAGCGGCTCGTTTTTGGGCATGTTCTATTTATTTTTTTAATTCTCCTTTGTTTTTTGTTTTTTTGTGAGGCTCTGTACTCGTTACCTGCCGATTGTAATTACTCGTGTTTCGCATCCCGGGGAGGTAATCGAATAAGAAGACCACCTGCAACGCCGTTGTAATCAACGACCCCCCCGGCTCAGGAAAATTGCTACCCGTAGGACGTGCTCTCGTCCCAATACTTCTCGGCGGCTAAGAGAACGCGCGCGCGCACTGTATGAAAATAAAATCTATATGACGTTTCCGGAACTCCTAGCCAGGGGGTGCAACTGTGTTGGTGATGCGGGACGATAAGTGCGACGCTCGCTGGTGCTTCCAGCGCGGTGTAGCCTCTGAGCTGGCGCGCGGTCTTCTCGTCGTGCATGGGGCAACCAGGGCCGGATTTAGAGGTCTGGAGGCCTCGGGGCAACAGAGGAGCGGAGGCCCCCCTGGCCCCAAATTATTTTCCAAATAAAATGAACAATTTTTTTTCAGTCGAGTTTTCCAATAAATAATTTATTGTGAAATCAAGTAGATTCTCTTAGTATTTTAAAAAAAACATACATAAATATAATCGGAGACAAGAATTATATTAAATTAAATTTTAGTGTTAATGAACGGAACCTTCCGAGCTTTTTTCCCCGAAAAATCGTTGGATGATTTCGCTGAAATACAATTCCCGGAGTAAATAGCTTTCAATGCTCAGGAGAGAAAACTTCGATAAACGGTTTTGTCCCATCGTGGTTTGGAGCCTATTTTTCATAATTTTCATTTTTGAAAATGAGCGCTCTCCAGTGCAATTTGAAACCATAAAAACCAAATACATTCTCAGTGCAATTTCAAGGTTTGGAAATGTAGCTCTGAAATTTTGATCTGCGAGAATTTGGTAGTAAAATAGTTCCGGAGATAGGTCTTTTCCATAGTCCTTTTTGTGTGAGTCCGTTTGTGGAGGCCCTTCCCTAAATCCGGCCCTGGGGGCAACCAAGAGATATGAGCGGTAACCGTAACATTAGACGGTGGAGGAATGAAGGCGAAGGTGTAATGCTAGGCCCTTGGGTGCTTCAAAAAAAATCATTACCGAAATGTTTCATGTCTAAAAGTGATTCTGAAAACACGCGTTTTAGCAATTTTTACTCTCCTACATATATATTTTTTGGAAGCACTCAAGGGACTTGAATAACACGATTATTTTCACATGTCCTCACCTTGTAGATCGTATTATGGTTAAACCACTCATATCTCGTAGTTACATGCACGACGAGAAGACTGCGCGCCAGTCCACAGTTTTGCGATTAGAGGCGATACCGCGCGAGAAGCACCAACGAGCATCGCACATATCACCTTACCTCACTAACGTAAATACAGCCTTGACTAGGCTAGTACCTTAGAGGGGTATGTACCGTTCCAGGTAATTATTATAAATGTTCATATATTCGTTTAGCACGGTTAAACATGTAGAATTACTTTTGAATGGCCGAAATGAAACAAAATATATGTGTGTGCGCACACGCGCACGCGCGCGCGCACACACACACACACACACACATATATATATATATATAATGTTGGCATGTATGTATGGAGTCAAACTCCAACATCGTTTGACCGATCGTCATGAAAGTTGGCACATCGAAGTGTTTTTTCATGGAGAAGGTTTTTTATGATATCCATGTTTTTGTAGGCCTATCTCGCCTCTACATGGCGCTGTAGCGTATCAACTTCTAACCGTTCAACCAATCGCCATGGGTAAACAGATGATCATAGACATACATACAGCAATTGATCTATGTTCACCACACTGTCATATAGCGCTATACATTTTGCTTTAATTCGCGGACAAGTTATCACTAGAGACCTGCAAAATTCGCGAATTCATTCGGTGATAGGCCAGAATTCAAAACATATATATCTTACATAATTTTGTTATTGGCTTACTGTTCATCTGGACGAATCTCAACCAGTTATAAACCCTCAACCAAAGAAGGATCGAATCACAGACAAACCAGATGAGACGACTTACAAGTCGGCAGCTAATGAACTTGCGTTATTTGCCCAAGTGTACAGGGGTATGTGCAGTCTATCCTGAAGGCCATCGAAACCGTGAATTTTGCAGGTCTAGTTATCACCCTAAGTTCAGCACGGGCAACGCCGAGTGTTGCAGCTAGTGTGTCTGTATGTGTGTGTATATAGTTCATTGTTTTTTTTATAGTTAGCTGGCAAAGTTGAATTTTTAACATTTTTGCGCAGTATGGTTAAGGAGAACCAAATGAAATAAATAACTTCAACATTTTTTAGTTTAAAATCAATGCTGATGGCTACTGCGTGATATGGTTTTTAATTCATTTAGAAAAAAAATTGTTCAATTTTATTTAGCATTTGAAACTCATAAAAATTCTGAGGTTTTTAAAAGGCTAGGTAAAAATACATATTTTTTTTTTTAATTAAGTCAAACCACATCACACAGTAGACAGTAAATTTGAATTTAAAGCTAAAAAGTGTAAGTTTTTATATTCCATTTTATTCTTATCTAAAATGCTTGAAAACGTTAAAGATGCAACTTTTCCAGCTAAGTACGCAATAAAAAATCACTATATATATATATGTAGTGAATTTTGGCCACTCAAAGTCAGCAAGTTTAATCATGTGTAATGCAAATATAAATTCTTGATCTGGAACGAGCCGTACCTTCTTAAAGCTTGACGCTCTTCCATACCGAGATGATTAGAGACAACTAGGGGGGTCATTAGATGAGAATAGAGCGTTGGCGGGACGAATGGCGAGTACACGGGAGAACCCCGAGAAAACACAACACCCATAGTTCTTCACGCGCGAGCAGTCCTGGGGGTGGGGGAAGGGGAGAATGGTTAATCCCGTTAAGGCCACGGTTATCTACAGTGGAAGCGTGTCCTGAAAAAATTTAATTCGTAGAGACCTGTAAAATTCGCGGATTCATTTCGCGATAGGATGGAGTTCAAATACTTATGACATTATTTTGCTCCAGTGATTGGGCCACAGTTTATCTGAAGGACTCTGGGCCAATGAAAAATCTTTAACAGAAGAATTAGCGAATCACGATCATTCCAGTCAACAGGTGTTACGAGTCGGTAACCAATCAGCAGATGTAATTTGCACGAGTGCATAGAGGATCATGGAGTCTATCCTTTAAGGATTTGAAATCACGAATTTTACAGGTTTCTATTAATTCGTCAAAACAGCTGAGATGTGTTCTCAAGAACATAGTGGTTTTCAGTGCAGGAGTCTCCTGATACCAGTTTGCTTCTATCCACCAGCGAAGATGTGAAAGTCCGACGTCTAAGTATTTATTAATGAGTAGTGAAATAACAGAACATGTTAACGGAATGTGGCTGCAAGAGACGATAATCAATTGCTTTTTCAAGATCTTTTTAAGTCTATCAAACTCTATGTTGTGATAATTTTTTTTTCCCCTCGCATATCCCACAGACACTTGTTTTCGAAATACAATTCTAATCAATTGTTTTTTTTATCCATTGTCATTATCTGCTGATTAAAAAAACCTACAATCACGCGCACGACAGGAGAACAACTGAACCGGGTTTGGGGAGGGGGGGGGGAATTCAAAGTGGTTTGAACGGTGCCAAACTAGCTGTGACGTGTGTTCGTGTTCTCGTAAAACCGCAAGAGGCGGTTCCAGGCAGGGTAAAAACATCCCCCCCACGCTCCACTCGCATTGTTCGGTGGTGGACACACGCGTCCACGCTGTAACCGGTAACCTAGAGGATTTCACCGCCCGCACAAGCCACGTGGAACGCGTCGGAACTCGTCCACAAGGGCGATGGAGGGGGGGGGGGCGGCAAGAGGAAGATGAAGAAGATGCAGCAGCTTCACCGGTTAAATGGGTCGGTTCCGACGTCCAGACCAGTTCTCCAGGGCGGTGATCGTAAACAACGGGCTACTCGCGAGGTAGTCGGCAAAGATTATTTTTTTTTATTTTTGAGGAAGTTGTTGAAGGAATGTTGATAGCTATGTGGAAGAGGCATGGGGGGGGGGGAGACAAAATGGACCGGCAGGTACCATAACCACGTGGACGCTTGTGTGTGTGTGTGTGAGTTACCCGACACCCGGGTCTCGCGGAAGTCGTCAGGACACGAAACCTGCCCTGCACCTCCCTCATTTCCCCCCTCCCGGTCCAAGAGAGCCACCCACCCACCCACGTGAATGGAAGCGCGCCGCTGGGAAAACCTGTCGACCCGGGCCTACCGGGAGGGAGGAAACCGGAAACTCCGGGTTCGGTTTTGAAGCTCCGCCGCCCGTGAGGGGGGGGGGGGGGGATAGACAAGACGGACGCAAACTCCGGTGGGAGGAGGGAAAAAACAAAATTAGTTCTCCGCTCGGCTCCGGAGGGACATCCTCCAGAAGGTGCGCTCCACACGGGCGTCGACGTCTTGCGTCGGCGTCGGTGATGGTCGGATCCGTCCTCGAACAAGGAGCGCCGAGTGAACTGTGCGCCTACGTCCGCCCGTGGCGTCGCTTCTGCTCCTGGCGCGCAGGCGCGCAGTCTTCTTCTACGAGGTTCGGGCGGCCACCGTGGCATCGCATGGCCCGGGGAGGGAAACGACGATGAAAGGTGTAACGCAAGTCAACTCGAGTGCTTTCAACAATCTGTACCGGGTGTTCCATGCCTTTAAAAAAACAAAAAAAAAAACTGTAATCCTGTAAACACGCGTTTTTAGCGATTTTCACTCTTACAAAATTACAGTTCAAAAAAACAAAATACGGAAAAAAAAAACTGCTCGACGCATTCTAATTTTTTTTTTTTTTTTTTTTTTTTACCGTAAACAGACACCACTAAGATATCTTTGGGCAGTTTTTAAATCTCGTGGGGTGTTGTTCTGTTTTTTTTCCTTCTGAAGCTCTGCCCTTGAAAAAGGGTTGTAGGTATTCAGGCCTGCCGCGGAAAAAAAGTCGCAAGTCCGCGAATATAACTCAACGCCGAACTCTTCTTGACGAAGATCACCGTCAGTCGGTTCGAAGTTCCGCTACATGCAGTTTACTACATATCTGAAGCTCTGTATATTGCGTGAAGAATCGAACTCAGGAGAGTATGTATTTGACGAAACGGCATGTTTGCACTGCTATGATAATAAAGCACGAAGAAGCGCAGACATGAAGGTGGAAAAAGAACTAGGTCATGGAGAATTCACTATACGTCTTCGTGGCTTAAATCATACCATAGAAACTTAAGTTCTCGTGGCTTTGGAAAACCAAAATTTTATTTATTTATTAATGTTATACTTCAAATAAAAACTCTTAAGAGGAAGGCTACATAGGTTTGTTTCGTAAAAAAAATACAGTGTATTATATGATTTCGTGCCTTTAAGTTTACTTTATTTAAGTATAAAATTATTATAATGTGGTTTTATTATGAATTTATTTAAAATCATACGCAAAAACACGATTTAATGGAAGCAAAATAATTTAAATACTACCCCCTTAACACAATCCTGTTTTTTATTATTATTGGTAATCCGCCAAAAGCCCTTTCCATCCTTCCCGACGTCCTCAGGTACAATACAAAAATCGGACACGAACATTAACGTAAAATTATTTAAAATAATGCCGAGCGTATTGAAATCACTAAAAATGATTTTTGACCTACATTTCTTGATGCGAATTACACGTAGTTTCCGCACCCGCCGCAAGAATTAATTTAATATGTATGGCACCAACTTTATGAAAACAACAAAAAAAAACTTCATTTTACGCCAGAGGAAAAAAAAATTACTTTTCTTAATTATTATACATTATTTTTTGGAGAAAAATATACCTCGAGTGTTTCAAATTTCTTAAAAAAAAGTTATCTCGTTTAACACCAGATAATGTATTATGTAATTTAACAATTTGTCAATATTTTATTGCTTGTAGTCCCACCTCTTGCCGCTAGGTTATTTTTGACTCTTCACGCCTGTGTTGTCAGTTTCGAGCTGTCCGGGGTTTGGTCCGTTAGTGCATTTGACAGCACCACCGTTGGGACTAGCATGCACGCGTGCTTACGTAGAGATTATCCCTCCACTACCCCCTCTCTCCTGGACTTTCTTCCTCCCTACGTGCCGCAGTCCGGTGGACGATGTCCTAGGAGAGTACACCGGCGGAGGGGTGGGGGCAGGGGGAGCACACGTGAGTATGTCCTGGCCGAAGGAGCGCGTGTGAAGAAGGGAGGGGGCAAGTAGGGGAAAAGGGGGGTTGGTAGGAGTGGGGAGGCGCGCGCCCGCACGTGTGTAGTAGGGTCCCGCCGGTAGATGGCAGCGCGTACCGGGGAGGGAGTTGACCAGGTCTGTCGGAGCAGGGGTGGGGGGAATGTTGGTGTCTGCGTCAGGAGGGAAGGGTGGGAGGGAGGGAGGCCCAGCAGGAGGAGAAGCAAGGTAGGGGCAAGGTGAGGCAGCCCCCCGTTTGGCTGGTACAGTTCGCTGCAAGGTCTCCGATATCACACACGTGCGTTCACACATACCGACGCAAAAGCAAGCAAGCACGCGCTCGCGGAGTGATACGGGCGATAAACTGAAAAACAAAAACAAAAAAAATTCTCCACCCTCGACGCTTTCGGGAAGGGAAGTTCCCGACGTCCTGGGGGGGAGGACGTGTTTTTATTCTTCTGGTGTCTTCAAGTGGTGTCTTCTGGGATAGTCAGGATTATCGTTAAAAGAAAAAATTATTTTTCCCCGGCCCGGTGTACGTCGGGATGTGCGTGGCCAGCGACGGGAGTACCTGAAGACCCCGGACCATGGTGTGTCGTCGTCGTTGTTCGTCGAGTGCCCTCTGACGCGTGTGCGCCTCAGCGGAGAGCCCCTTTTTCCCTGACGCGTTCACCCACCGGCCTCATCGTGTATCCTCACGTAGCTGTGCTGTCAACCGGCGCGACGGACCCCAGGTAAGAGCTGGTCCCACACACACACACACACACACCTCCCCAGGTGCTGGATGAGACTCCCCCGACAGGTTGGTCGTCGGAGTTCCCGAAAATAAATATTACTAAGGACTCAGCACGAAAACTGTATGTGTTAGTTTGCATGCGAGAAATCAAGTTGGCGGTCTTGCGAATATAATTGAGCCATAAGTAAAAAAAAAATCCACTATAAATACAAAAAAAAAAGTGAACGAGCAGTGTGTTCCGAAACGTGTTTGCTTAAAGAAATGCGTGAGATGAATATGGTTTATTCTTTACTTGTCTCGTGCTGTGCCGATAAGACGAACGCAAAAGGAGTTGAAAAAGACCGGTAGACAAATGGGGAGTTAACTGATATTCGCGCCGGCTAATTCTTCCGGGATATTGCTGGACTTTGGCGGGCTTCGAGGTACTGCGTTCGCACTTCCGGGATCCGGAGCACCGGTATGATCAACACAACCATCTGGCGGACAGGAAATTAAACCGCCTTGAGGGGGTAGTTTCCTAAATTATTATATTTGTAAAAATCCGTGTCCATGTTAGTGATTTTAAATGCATTCTCAAATGCAACTTTGGGTTATTGATTATGAATTTAATAAGCGAGTATTTAACGGTTTCGAGATATTCATATGTCAATTTATATTTATTTAATAGCGTGAACGAAAAAAAAATCGTATGGTATAAAGTTGAAATTACGTGGTCTTGGTCTGGAAACTCTTTATTTTTAGAATATCATTAGTATATAATTAAAAATTGGTTTTCTAAAAAGCTTAATAAATACCCGGGAATTTCAGGATTTTACGATACAGGCTACATACAATCTGTTGGTTTGATATTGTATAACAGACTTTCAATCCAAGCATTAATTGAGAGCATGAATCATAAATTTGCAAATAAAGTTTTCAAAACCATTAAATAATACGTATCGACGTGATAAAGCCATTTATAAACTAGTATCGTGTAGCTACAGTTATATTTTTGTTTCAAGTTAAGTCTCAAGAAAAAAAAAAAAAGAAATTTGAAAAAGCAAAATAATTACTAGGAACTATCCCCTTAATTCAATTTTTTTTCTGGTAACCTGCCTTAATTTAGAGCTTAATCCATGTGCACTTAAGTTTTGTTCGTGCGTGCTTCCAAAATATTTCCCGTTCACCGAAATGTTTTAAGATTCATACAATTATATATCACGGAATAAACATACAAAAGTTACATCTGTTTCTATGCGAATCAGAACCTCAGATATGTAGTCGCACATTATAACCGAGACTGAACTTCATCTTAACTTTATGGGCGAGGTCTCTTGTGAGCGTAGGACGAAATTCCCGTTTAATCATTCAAAATAAATCACTCGTATTGAGTTTTGCTTCTGGTTCTCCACCTGTGACGTTTATAAGCATATCGCGGCGTGTATAAAAAAGAGAATTTTTTCGCCTAACTTTTGACATAAAGGTGCTACTGATATAGTACGAAAATAAAAAATTTACGGCGTGAGGAAATTTAAAAAAAAATTAAGTAATGGTCAATAGGACCGAACTTAAGATAGGTAGTTTGTGATCTCGAGTGCGTTTCTCATTATGGCTGTTGCGTAAGTTCGCCATGGGCAAATGTAACGTGGAACCAGTTTAAAAATGCAGGACAAGTGCGAAGTGTTAACAGTAGAGACCGGAAAAATTCGCGAATTCTTCTCGCGATAGGCTAAAATACAAATAGTTATAGCTCAGTGCTGCCTCTGCCATTGGCCTACAACTCACCTGGATGACTCTGGGCCAATGAGAAACGCCCGACCAAAGCTTTTACCGAATCACAGGCTGCTACGTTGGGACGTCTCACAATACAGCAGCCAATGGGTGGGTGACATTTGACCCAGTGTACGTAGAACTGTGGAGTTCATCCTGGAGGTCATTGAACCCGCGAATTTTTCCGGTCCCTAGTTAACAGTAAAGACTGGAAAAATTCGCTGTTTCAATGACCTCTAGGATAGACTCCACGATCCTCTATGTACTGGGATAAATTGCACCTGCTCATTGGATACTGACTCGTGACACGCGTTACTTGGGATGCTTGTAATTTGATACTTCTTTTGTTGAAGGTTTTTCATTGTCTTAGAGTCCTTCAGTTAAACGGTGGTCCAATCACTGGCTCAGCATAAAGGTGTACGAGTTTGCAGTCTAGCCATCCGCGAAATGAATCCGCGAATTTTTCCGGTCTCTAGTTAACAGTTTGTTCGTGCGCGATTTCCTAAGACTTCACCGCTGTTTACGTGTTCGAGCATAATGTGATTCTGCTACGTACTCGATAGAAATAGTTACGTACGGCGTACTTCCTAATATTTTAATCGATTAAGTATAGCTCATAGTGTGTATTTATCATGTGATGCGGGCGAAGGTTTTTTCCCTTCATTTCGTGGAATCAGTATTACCGTCAGCTACCATAAAAAAGTTTGATTTGTTATAAAATAGGAACAAATTTGTAGTTATGCCCGATAATGTTACGCAATTAATGTACTTTACAAATCACTGCAATAAGATGTCACTTATTTATACAACCAGAAAATATTTGCATAAAATAGTTTGAGCGCGAGAGTAAAATTTTAAACCACTGTTAATTTTTTTTTCAATTTTCCCTCTTTTTCTGCCAGAAAAATGTAAATTTAACCAGTAAATAAATATTAATATATACTTAGTTAATATTTTTTCAAATACACTAATGGATGTAGTTTTTAATTTTATTAAAATTTCGAATTATTTATATATAACGAGGTACATTTACATTTCACATCTGCACATTCTTCGCTTCGCAAAATCCCTGAAACGCTTAGTAATCTATTTAATGATTTTATATATTACAGTGTGGGTAGTCTCGTAGGAATGTACACTCACTGTATAAAATTATTTTTATACCCTTGAGTAATGATACTCAGAGTAAATAAATAATTGCGGTAGTAGCTACTTTTTTTATGTAATAAAAAAAATTAAATTAAGTTAAGATAAATACTGGAACTAAGCCCAAAATCTTCTAAAGAATTAGACGGAATAAGCAGTAACGAACAAAAACAAATCGTCAGAAATTTATATTTACGTTCGGTGACATTCATTGTTTCTCCCTGTCGATGTCGGCATAAACAAACTTAGATGTTTCTTGCACGAGAATTTTCTGTTTGAACACACACAGAGTGATCTTTTTAGAATGCAACCTCAATATAACATTAACACTCGAAATATTAAATTAAATTACTTGTTGATATTTGTAACTCTTCTAAAACGATTTACATTAATTTTTCTGCTATCCTTAATACTTTTTAAATTTAGTTTTTATGTTTGAGTTTCGTTCGATACGCAGTGCAATTTGTTGAGGAATTAGAGTTATTGCTTTATTCTGTTACCAGCTTTTTTTTATTTGGTGGTAGTTTTCACAGGGAAATGAACCATTAATATCAATCTGGATTCTATATCATTATCTACGCGTAAAATCTAAATCCATTGCATTGTATAGTTACAATAGAGTAACAAAACAAAACATTTTTTTTCCGCCTTTATTTAATTACTAGTTCGGTAACACTTCGTCAACATGTAGAAAAGCGTTCTCAGGAACTTAGCCAGGCATTTTTAGTATCCATTAAGCTAGGGGGAAAAAAAACATAATTGCATACTCTTCTCATAATCGTGGAAAAAAAATAACACTATTTATCTCGGTGCACGCAAATTTTTACAGAAAATTCTAATAAATTGAACATTATGGCTGGAATAATATTTTGGTGATATGTAATTAACTTTGTCGAAAAGACGGAACTACTAATTTAACTAGAGCCAACCCTGTTTAACAACTAAACAACATTCTGTAGATCCATAGTATTTACGCCAGCGACAGTTGCTATGTCTTATGAGTTACAGCATTTTTAAAATAATAATTATTTATTTTTTGTGAAAATAATTGGCTACTGTTGGCCTAAGAAAAAATACTTGCAAATTATCATTGAAAGATTAGGAAATTATTTACAAAATTACTGTTAGAACTTCGATATATATTAAGGCATGCATTACTTGAACAAATATTTTGTTTAAATTAATAGGTACTGTGTTGCTTATAAACGCAATACCTAAAAATATATGTAGATTATATTATTTTATGCCTATTATCAGTTCCGAACGTAAGCACCATAATTAAAGCTAGTAGAATGAATACGCGCACAGGCCTGAAACTAAATAGTCCTCGGGTGCCTGATTTCAAATTAACTTCCAAATGGTTTTGTTGGTATCTATTCGTTTAAATTTTATGTACCATCTTACCTACATCAGCAAAACATGTAATTACTTTGGTCATCGTCGTCAGAATTTTTAAACGGTATATAAGTGATTAACTGGAATTAATTTTTTTTTTGTAAATTTACGTAATTCGTTCATTAAAAATATTTTTTTACTCTGCAAAATGGTTTTCTAAAAAAATGGTTGCAATTGTGTGGGTGTTAAAACAATATTTGCGTTGTTAGAACAATTCACTTTAAACGGCTAGTAACATAATTCCAAGCCAAATTAAAGGAAAGTTTTATGTTACATGCATTATAGCACATCACAGTACCAATAAAATATACAATTCCAACACAGTAAAAAATTAAACATTTATTTTGTACAGATATTTTTTGAAAATATTACGATTGATTTTTTATACACTTTAGATGTGTTAAAATTTTTATTTCAAACACATTGAATTTTGTTAGCTATTAACAATTGTTAATTAAAATAATCATTTTATTGTACAAATTTTATATTTAAAGCCCCGGGGTTGAGATAAAATTAAAAAAAAAATGGTTTTGCAAACAAGTAGTAATCCAAATTATTTATCTTCCGTCCTTCTAGTATACAATAACAAAACCATGATAAGCTACCTAAATGATATTTTCCTCCATTTTATTTAACTATACACTTAAGAATCTCGTTACTTTTGGCTGTACACTGCACAGAAAAAGTTTAAAAAAACTTTTAAATACGTCAAAATTCTTGTGCGCCGTGCGTGTGTATGTAGGTACACGCAACTTTGTTGCATATTGTATCTATTTGTATAAGTTCAACTTCTACGAGTCTGTGCTGTGCATTTAATGTTACGAATGTAGCCTTGACTTTGCAAAAAAAAAAAATACAGAATTCACTTATATTAACTTGCTTGAATTTAAAATTAGTACTAAGTGGAAACAAAAATATTTAATTTATTTCAATTAATTCAAAACATTTGAAGCGGTTACAAAAGTTTACTTTCTGCGTGAATTCTTGGGTTTTGTACCGAATACCATAAGCTGTATCTAATTAGAGCTATACTAATTTCGCATATTATTTTCACTCCAAGATATGTAGAAGCAACCGCTCACGAATACTGAAGCCATTTTTGTGTGAACGTTTGGCGATATATACCAGGGGCATGGGGATTTCCATCCCTGACTTGAATTGCACGTACCTGCAGGTGACAAGGGTCATTTTTTGTTATTACAAACTAGGGGGTCGTCCAAGGCGTGTTAGGCGAACTGCGGGGCAAAACATCAGAGCGAAGCACGCTGAGACAAACGAATAGGAAATAAAAATACTACGTTACAGTTTCGCAAACCGTTAACACGGTAGCAGTTAACATTCTCCAGCACCTGCAACAGAAATATCTGTGAACAGATCATTAAAAAGAAAAACATAGTTTACAAAAGTTCAGTGTATTTGCAGATACGAAATTTGCGAGGGTTCTTATCGTCCCAGAAGTAGACTGCAAACATGCTTACTTTTGCATTGCTTTGATGACGGGACTACAATTGTTTCTACCCTTCCCTCTATCTACGATTGTGGATCAGTGAGAAATCGACCAATATAAAATAAACTATGGGCATGCCATACATGGGAACGATTTAAGGCGTGACGCCAAGTGAATATTCGCGAAATTTCCGAGTGCCTAAATAGGTACTCGGAATGTGGTACCTGCACACCAGAACATTGTCGTCCTCAAATTAAATGTCTGGAAGAGTGGCGGGTACGCGATTGTCATCCTTACCTAAATTAGATTAGTACCTAAAATATGGAAATGGATAGTTACAGTATCCAACAAATCGGTGCAGGGTGGAGATAACAAAACTTCTGAAGAAATAATGCCTAAGTTCAAAACTACGACACTTTTAATTTGAAGTATTGCTTGCGGAAATTGGCCATAATTTTATATTTTAATTTATCTTTCATTCAGACATATTTTTAACCGTTGAAGAAACAATCGAATATTCGATAATTGATACATTTTATTTTATTATGCGTATTAATGTGTGCAGTTAATACTGGAAAGCTAACGGAAAGCTACTGGAAAGCTAACGGTTTACAAATAATTTTTAACTATTGGAGGTACTGGGACGACACAAAGCATAAAAACCCGGGTCAAAATCCGAACCAAGTTTTACTGCGAACACTATTTTATAGTGATAAAGTTTTTTATATGTAAATGTAAAAAATTTGCAAATATTTTTAATTTTACATGTTTATTTATGATCAGTTTACAAAAAATTAAAATACAATGCGGTACCCATTTCCCCAAATGTCACTTGAAAAACATCACATGGTGTTTATTTTTACGAACACTGGTGACCACGTGAAGTTGTTTACACACAGCTTGCAGAACAACGTTGGCAGAATGATACGTCGACCATTCGAGAACCGTCAATATTGAGACAAGATATATGACACAAGAATATATAAATATAAATATATATATAAACGCAAATTTAAACGTAGGTCAACTTTTTACTTTCTTACAGAATGAATCTTAGCGCATCTAGAAGCGACAGTGTAAAAAAATTGTGTAAATTTACAAATTAAGTGTAAGTGTATTTTTACATTTCTGCCGTGTAGTTCGAAAAAGAACCAAATGCAGTTGGTAATGTTTTTATACATTCTTTGTACAAAATTACTACTACATCGTGTTATTTTACACCAAAAATTTAGGTTGATATTCTAAAAGCTCAAATTTGGTGTGAAAATACACAGTTTCTGTGTAAATTAACAATTCTTTTGATTTGTTTACACCCGCAGTGTCCTAGTATAATTTTGTTTACATATTAAGTGAAACAAGACATGTTGTGGTAATAATCCACCAGCCGGGCGCATGTAGTTTTACACAAACAGTATTCATCAGATACCGAAACAATTTCACGTTTTCATTTAATCATCTGCATACCCGGTGAAATATCAAGAATTGTGAGACGTCTTAATTTGGCAGTCCCTGATTTGATACTTAGCTTGGCTTGAGGATCTCTCATTGGTGCAGAGTCCTTTTTCCATAAACTGAGAACGAATAGAAGAAAAAAGCACAGAGGCAAAAAAAAAATTGCTTGAACTTATAGCCCATCACGAAATGAATCCGCAAATTCTTCCGGTCTCCAGCAATTCATTCGTTTTAAAACACTGTAGCAAATGTAATGGGAAACAGACTTTGGGCCAAAGTAGTGAAGGTTGATAGTTCGGAAAAAATCAACATTGATGCCATGTGAACTGACACCCAAGTGCGTTCCATGGCGTGAGATAAGTGACAAGATGCCAGGCGAGCGACACAGTTGTTGGTTTCGTTTGGGGGGGGGGGGGGGGCGGGGGGGCGTGGGGGCGTGGGCCAGAGCGGAGCTCCACTGTGATTGGCTGCGCGGGGAGACACTCGCGCGTCGTGCCGGGGCATCATCACATCTTACGACTTCGAAAAAACCAAATTCA
Source organism: Bacillus rossius redtenbacheri (assembly GCF_032445375.1). Classification (NCBI taxonomy): domain Eukaryota; kingdom Metazoa; phylum Arthropoda; class Insecta; order Phasmatodea; family Bacillidae; genus Bacillus; species Bacillus rossius. The sequence goes on along the minus strand of NC_086343.1, from coordinate 16,014,762 downwards.
AAACGACAAATGTACCTACACTGTCTTCCAAGGCTGATGCACTCTCTCCGCGCAATCAATCCACAAATTCTGGTACTTAGAGATTTCACTCATTTATTTCCCTCCCAATTTGCTTTTCCTATCGAATTGCCCTCAGCATCACGTGGGGTCCGAGTTCCTTACCGCGATCCCGCCGAAGATAAAAAATTGGTTGTCTGTAAAGTCGGCTTACGGACGATAGTGACGTCATAACAAAACATTGATGAAATGATTGCATACTTTTATGAATAAAATTGAATCATTTTGATTTTAATAATAAAAGAATAAATACTTGAATTATACTAGTAATCAGATTTTTAAAATCCAAGAATAATTAACCTTTATTGCCGAAATTGTTGTTGTAATAAGCAATGAAAACCACATTAACTTTTCACTTCACTTTATAAACAGTCGACGAAACAGTTCACGTGTGGATGACTTGTAATTAATTTTAAAAACTGGCGTTTGGCTATGGAGTTTAAATATAATTATGAAAAAGTTTTGATATAAATAATCTGTAATCAAATATCTATCATCAATTATATGAATCGCCATAATTTTTTAGTCAATTGTAACATAACCTATTATTACTGCACTCGCCTACAGCGTAACGGAACACAGCGTAACGGAACAATGTGCGTAACGGGACACTTTTTTCGTGCGTGCAGCCGGCGTTCATCGATTTATTAGACGTTGTCACGTCAAAAAAATTTCAATGACACTTCGAAAGTGACTCACATTTTCTCATGAGACATCCACTCTATTTCACAAGAGGTTAGTTAGTTGTACGGCCACTACCGCGGCCTTTGGTTCGATGCTCGGTTTCTGGCGATAGCTGCGACGGCAATGCGTAGCGGTGTTGTCTGATGTAGCAAACAGTCTGCGCTTCGTGCAGGGTTGGTGAGAGGTTGGTGGAAAAAGGGGGGGGGGGGGAGGGGGGGGGGGAGAAAAGGGCCGGCGCGCTGATACGCGGGGGAACCAGTTTCCTCCAGCCGCGCCGACCCCGCGATGGAGCATGAATAATAATAATAAAAAAATGCGAGCACGGGGAAGAGCAGATGATCCCCTGGGAACCGAGTTCATGTGTAACCGACGAGACAGCGCCTCGCTTTAGTGCTTTACTCCACTGCGAGAAAAAAAAAAACGCTTGAGGACAAAACATGACACTGCGCACTGTGAATTTTTTTTTTTTTTGGTACACGGAACAGTAGGTAATATTCATGTACAATTACTAGAGACCTGTAAAATTCGCGATTTCAAACCCCTAAAGGATGGACTCCATGATCCTCTACGCACTCGTGCAAATTACATCTGCTGATTGGTTACCGACTCGTAACACCTGTTGACTGGAATGATTGTGATTCGCTAATTCTTCTGTTAAAGATTTTTCATTGGCCCAGAGTCCTTCAGATAAACTGTGGCCCAATCACTGAAGCAAAATAATGTCAAAAGTATTTGGACTCTATCCTGTCGCGAAATGAATCCGCGAATTTTACAGGTCTCTAACAATTACAAATATTTGTAAACGAAAACAAACCGTATCACTACAATATGAGTGTTCGGATTCTAACCCGGGCATTTATGCTTTGTGTTGTCCCGTTACATCACCTTGTTACAGTTGGTTATTTGTAAACCGTTCCAGTTTTAACTACGCGCTCTTAATAGGCATAATAGAATACAAGTCCAATTATAATTATTTTCCGTTGTTTGAAAAAAATATATATTATGCTTGGATGAAAACGTCAATTAAAACAAAATCATGCGCAAATTTTCTTAATAAACAGTGTTCTCTCGAAAAAACCTGCTTCATTCATGCAAAATAACCATAGCCATCGGTTGTACAAAAGTCAGAATATTTTCTTGTAGTATTACAGACTATTTCCTGGCAACTAATTACCAAAGGAAAATTTTGTAAACTACAGACTTTCTTTTTTTCTGTGTAGGATACCGCTCGGAAACTCACAAATGGTCAGTCAGTATCATAGTTGCGAAAGGTCTCTCATTTGGTGATATTTACGAAGACTATGCGCCTTTTTACACCCATTATATAACGCTGAGTGCACGCCTGTTTAAATATTTGCTGCGAACAAAAAATGCAACGGATGTATCGAGCGATAATTAAAAAAACATAGCCTCTTGAATAAAATAGTGACAGAAAATGAGCTGTATATGACATGTCTCAAGAGTACAAGGCATATCTCCTATAAAGTGTTTAAATGTCATGACGCTTAAATTTTCGACTTACACTGGTAACAAATTATCCAGGGGTCTTCTTTAAATATACGCGAAAATCTTTGTAAATCCACGGGTATTGTGTTTGCTTTGCATTGAACACGAACGGGCAGGGATAATATTGGGAGTATTGGACGCTTTGTCGAGTCTTCCAATTATATTTTTAACCTCTTTACACACTGTTAGAAATTACAGTAAATTTAAGGACTATTCAACAAGAAATTTAACTGAAATAAACCAAGAGTTCTTCGCAATTTAAAATAAATGAATCTTCTTAGAAACTACGCTGTATGTGTTTTTTGTTCTAAACCAAAACACATACTCAAAAATTTTCTGAGTTTATGTGAATAAAATATGCACATTGATAATATCCTTTTAATAATAAATATGGTGTTTGATGCACGTATTTAAAAATGGCATAAATATTTAATCTATTACATAGGCTTTTTATTATGTGAGGCCGCATAAAAGGATAATATATATTTTTTTCCAGTTTTAGAACACACTTGTAAACAAGGGTTTATGTAAACTATTTAAAATTTGTCACATAATTATTGAAGATATAACGGGCAAAAATAAATAATTATCATTGCATGTGCTGTACTAAAATGTGTTTTGAAAAATGTTCGGAGTTTGACATTAAAAATACTGAAGTTTTGTTAAAATGTTTTTTTTTTTTTTTAGTATTTATTTACAAGGGTATTTTCTCTACAAAATAAAACTATGAATTTTCACGGGAGATAGATTTTTCTGTCCATAATCATCAATATACACAAAGTTATCAAGTACTAGCGTTGAAAAAGAAATAGTTCCTTTGAGACAGTATTAACTATATTTTCTCCTATTTTTGATATCAATTTTTAGGAAACGTTCTATATGTTTCAATTTTATTTTTATTTAAAAAAAGTGGGGTTTTAATTGAAGAAACGCTAAAAATGCCTTTAAATACAATCATGACAAAAACGTTGTCGATCATAAATTTCTGATCGTTTCGTAGAGAAATTAAGCAAAACAATTTTCAGGAAACTATTATTTCGGTAACATCTTTTTGTCTTTCCTTTACTCACTGGTTTGAATTTTAAACCCTCGAATTAAGAAATGCATTATTATTTTTAATGATCGTCGACTTCTAAATTATTAAATTTCCTCTTGGTTCATCTCCCAATGTCAAAGGTATGTGTGACATATACTTATAAATACAATATTTAGCCTAATTAATGTTTCATAAGTGAAATATATGTTCTGAAATGAAACAGAAGCCCTAATTGTCTAGCTGAAAAGAATTTCTACTTTGTTCTTTGATTTGCAACTTAATTCGTATGCTGGAACATTGACAAAAAAAAGATCTATGTTCCGAAAAGAATATATTTTGTCAATACCGACTCTTGTCAAATATTTGATGGTGATAACAAAACCATTCAGTATTTATTGTCCACGAAAAGGTATGTAAATATCAGTAAAATATTGTTTTCAATAATAAATGGTTTCGTCATTTAACAGGCAAAATATTTCTAGGCGATCTTAAGACTAAGGCTTACACGCCGAGATGGTTAATTCAGATTCTTGTAATTTATATTAATAATTAAGAGACTTCTAATAATTTTATTCAGGCAGTGTTTATTGTGAGGTTACATATTTGTCACCAGATATTATCAAAACATTAAACTCACGCCGTAAAAGGTCAAACCAAAGTAGTCACAATTACGAACACTATAGCGTGACTACACAGAAAAAAATTCTGTACTTATAAAAAGGATTCCTTTCGAAACCAGTTGCCAAGAAATAGTTTGTAACACTTCAAGAAAGATAATGTAACTTTGTACAACACATTACTATGGTTATTTTTGCATGTATCAAATGCTTTTTGTAAAAGATAATTCTGAGTATTTCGTACGAAAATTGCCGCATAATTTTATATTTCAATTGAAGTTTTATTCAAGCATAAGTTTTTTTAACCATGGAAAAGATGATTGAATAATCAACAATTGGTCTTTATTTTGCTGTATCGTGCGTATTATGTAGGCATTTAATCGTTGAAAGCTATTCAGGGAACGATTTACAAATAACTGCAATTAGTGGAGGTACTGGGACAACACAAACCATACATGCCCGGATATTTATCCGTACTCAGTATAACTGCGAACGCTATTTTGTAGTGATTCAGTTGTTTTCATGTAAATGTATAAATTTACAAATATCTGTAAGAGTACGTGAATATTTCTGTTCTATTTACACACATATATATATATATATATATATATATATATATATATATATACACGGCTTAAGACGCAAAAGTCCGCCCGGCGCGTGACGTATCGATGAATGATTTTAGTCTGTAGGACCTGAGACGCAATCATCGCTAGCAGATTGTCCCGACTATTTATTTAATTATTTATTCGATTTGTTTGGCGCAATTAAGGCGTACGCCTTTTCTTACACTGTAGCACAAAATCTTTAGACACACCTTCGTAATGTAATGAAAAATGTTTTTTAATGAATCCGAAACCATTAATTTTCAAAACAGGGAAATTTGGAATGAGAATCTTGGAAATACTTTTTATTGTTGTATTTTATCAAGAGCATCGCATGATAATATTCAATTCTTATTTAATAGGAAAATGTAAATCAAAGACGCCACCTTGGTTTCAACCGTTATTGCCATCTTAGTTTTATATAACATTTAATATTAAAGCTGTTGGCTCTGCTTGACCATATATTTCATAAATAATGTAATGTCCTGTTAATAATGACGGACTCCTACAAATAGTTTCTCCGTGAAACAATAATTGCCGTTTTGTATAGATGTTTTCGTCTTTCAGAATGTTTAAGTACAAATGTAACACTATGTATTGTCAAAAGACACTGTTTTATGGTCTTGTAAAGTTCAACAGATAGTAACATTGGGGAAAAAAAAAATAAAACGTATTATCACTAACGATGGTATACAAAAATAACATCAATCTGGCAACACTGGTATGTAATGCAAGCTAAGCGTGAGACAGCGTATAGACACCGAATACTTTCTGGCCGGGGGTTATGATGGTTTTGGAAATGAAATTGTAGTAGGGGAAGGGGGGGAGGGGATAGCCCGAGGCTGGATTAGCAATGACACAGCGTGAGTCTGTTAATTATTAGTCTGGGTCGCAGCAGTCGGCGACGAGAAGGAATTAGCGACGGTCGCGACACGCAGGGGGGTCTTCTGCCCCCCCCCCCCCAAAAAAAAACCATACTCCCCTCCTCGGCCCCTTCGCCCTGACACACGCCTGCCCCCTGAGGAGCATTGGCGGGTAGCCTAGAAGCTTTTTTTTATTTGCAAGTCAACTTTATTTCGTTCTCTCTGGTTAGGTTTCTAACAATAGGAACATGTAAAAAGAAGAAGGAAAAAAAAACTATCGGTTTGCGTTTCGGTAAAACAATGACAAGGTTTTAGCGAATGAAAAGTGAACTGAAATTATTGCATTTCGTCAATTGGCGCGGTATGGTGGTCGTCGATAGAAAGAGAGAGAAAAAGAGGGTTTCTAAGAATATGACAACACCTCAACATGTATGCCAAATTCCTTTGATTTGCAATAATTTACCTTTTTTATTTTTGATTTCTACGTCGTGAAAACCGTGAAATTATTATTTGGTGAGAATCACTTAAAAACAAGGAAGATTATAAATTGAAATCGAAATTGGAATAAAGGTTAGGGGAATATCGATTTTCGTTTCAGAGTTAAATTTTCAAAGCATCCCGCGTCACAAGGTATTGTTCCGCTATATTTAAGGTAGTACACTTAAGCACAATTAGACCTATGACCGAAACTACGAGGTAGATGATAAGGGTGAATGTACTTATGTACCCACGTTATAAGTCATACTAAAGCACGTAGTCAACATTAAAAATAAAGAGATAGGTCAGCGTTCGTCATATTAAAGCGAACAACAAAGTTGTAATTACATCGGCGCTATGTATAATCTAACACAATTTTCTTGGCTTATCAATTAATAATACTGAAGAAAACCAAATGGCAGAAACTTAGTAGTTGTAGCCATTAATTCAATATTAAAAACATATCTAAAGAATTATGTTTGTTTTTCGATTTGCGTTACATTTTTGTGTTACATGATTATACATAATCTTGCGTTTGTACACAATTAAACGAAACACGCATGTGCACTGGACATTATCCTGTTGAATTTCCTTAGTATTGTGCGCCCGAATTTCATTGCATACTAAAATTTCACCCTTAACTCTCTTGTATGAGTATAACTAGGGACTGAAAAAAAATCGCGGTTTCAACGACCTCTATGTACTCGTGCAAATTACACCTGCTCGTTGGCTACTGGCTCGTGACACATGTTAACTGTGATGCTTTTTGTTCGATTTTTCTTTTGTATATATATATTTTTTTTCATTGACTCAGGGTCCTTCAGATAAACTGTGGCCCAATCACTGAAGCGGCAAAAAGGTAAACGTGTTCGGATTCTAGTGCATCTCGAAATGAATGCGCTAATATTTACGGTCACTAAGTATAACTTCAAACACACACACAATGTAGGTATATATATTCAATCTCGGGTGTTTACCGTATTTCAGAGTTTATGTTTTGTTCTAAACAAAGGTAAATATACGCGTGCTGTTGTAGACTAAACCAGTTTTTAAAGGTTTTGTTCATATACCAAAAATAGTATTTTTGATTCATGTTCAAAACAAGTGAACTCAGCGTCCGTATTTTTACGAAGATAACAGTAAATGTTCAAAGATCCCCTGGGTAATTTAATTTGTAACCAGCGTTCTTCGTGAATTGAAGGTGATAATTTTTAACAGTGTAGGAAATAGTTCGAGGCGTGTTAAACCCTGCTCCAATGAAAATTATCATTCTGTGCAAAGGTATTTACAATCTAAGCCCTCACCAAACATTAACGCCAATTTTATGTTCTCCGGAAATTACTTTTTTTCATCTCCACTTTTTATTTTACACTTAAATCTGTTTGTTGATTTTTTTTTTAATGTCTACGAAAATACATTCGACGCATTACACGTAGTGGGTTTCTTTAAGTAACGACACGATTCTATGGTGTTAATTTTAGTCTAATTTCATTTTAAAAAGGAAGTATCCGTTTTATTTTTATTATTTGTACCAACCCTGTTTATTCATTAAAGTAGCATATTATTAAACAGATATTACACTTAGATGTTTTATGTTACTTATTTTGCCAATCGGCTTAATTTTTACTCATACATGATACACTTCTACAATGTAATAATTTGTAATACTTAAGAATGTCTTGACTACTTGGAACAATGAAAAAAAAAAAAAAAACAAATCGGCAAGTGATTGTGCGTATGGAAAATGTCCGAACGCCGTAATGTAAAAATGAGTTACTAATAACAGTTGCAAGATCAAAAAAAAATTTTTTGTCCACACATTTTGCTATCAACTTCCTGACAAATATATTTAATTTGTTTTGCTAAATATTACTTTGTGTTTTGCGTGGAATTTTGTTATAAAAAAAGGGAATTAATTCCATGTTTTTAGTTTCACATCGACGCTCTGCGGTTGGAGACCTGAATAACTCGCTGATTCATTTCGTGATAGGTTAGAATTCAAAATCATTTACCTCTTTGCTGATTCGGTGATTGTACCACAGCTCACCTTAAGAGCTTAATAGATTACCTTCAACACAAGAAGTGTCGAATCACAAGCAACCGGGATGACAGGTCCCACAAGTTAGTAGCCAATGGGCACGTGGCATTTTCCCGGGTATGTATAGGATTTTGGAGTTCATCCCAAAGGTCATTGAGACTGCGAATTTTTTCCAGTCCCCGTGTATGGTTAGGGGCAGGGAACGTTTCGCGAAAAGATCTGAACCCTGGCTAGAGTGCAGTATGGTATGCATACGCCAATAGTTTCTTCCCTGTAATTGGCGGCCGTCTGCTAGGGAAGACATTTTTCCCTTTTTTGGCTGAGCCGCTCAGGACGCGTTTGCCACCGCGCTGAATAACAGTGATTGGTGTGATTCACAGCAGACATCAACCTAAAGGAAACTTACCCAATCACGAAACTCAGACGATGCTACAGTGTATTAACTTTCAGCTGATCTCAAAAATTTTCGCGAAAAATGCATGGGTTAGAGACCTGCAAAATCCGCAACTTCGATGGCCTTCAGGATAGACTGCACATACCCCTGTACACTCGGGCAAATAACGCAAGTTCATTGGCTGCCGACTTGTAAGTCATCTCAGCTGGTTTGTGTGATTCGATCCTTCTTTGGTTGAGGGTTTATAACTGGTTGAGGTTGACATTCGTCCAGATGAACAGTAAGCCAATAACAAAATTATCTAAGAGGTATATGTGATTGAATTCTAGCCTATCACCGAATGAATCCGCGAATTTTGCAGGTCTCTATGCATGGCCCTATGTATGGTGCATTGACGTGCTTTTAAGTGTTCCGTTTCCGTATCATAGCGCTTCACCACGTAAGTTCTCATAAGAAGAATGCATGCTCGTGGGAGAGGGCAAGGAACCGTCCAAGATAGATGAGCCACCCCTCGGATGAATCTAGAACGCGACGGGAAAGCCCCAAAAGTGCGCGTTCACTCGTTTGGCACGAGAAGTGGCCGAGGGCGCCCCATTCGGCGTCGCTGGCCGTCACACACGTATCGCGTTACGGGCGTCGCGTCGGGTTGCCCTTCCACAGGTTGGTTTGGGGGGGGGGGGGGGGCTGTGAATTCCCACGTCGACATACCAGAGCCAGCACACGACTCCGGTAAAGGCCCTGTCACATAACGTGAACCCAAGGACAGCTGATAGGCCAATTAATTACAGTTCTGAATTTTTGGAATACCAAAAATTAAAAAAAAAATGTGTCGTGGTTTGTGTTTTTTAGTTAAAGACTTCTTTTTTTAAGTTTTAAAATCTCCAATTGCGCCTAAAATATTAGACACTGTGGCTTCAAAACTTTTTATGCAATCATGAATAACCCTACTATTGAAAACAATTAAATATAAAATCAAACATGCTTAATTTTTCGAGAGAAAAAAAGTACTAAAAATACTTGCAGCATTTGTTTGGCGAAAATATTTTTCTTCCCCCAAAAGTAAAGTATGTTTGATTTTATTTGAAATTTGTCAATATTAGGGTTAGTCTTGGTTGGGTAGCATATATATATATATATAGCCGTCACCATATCTAATAATTTGGGCGCATTTGGGGATTTTAAAACATACGAAAAAAATGTCTAACTCTAAAACTGCGACATTTTTTTTTTCGTTATTTTTTTTATTCAGAACCATAATTAATTGGTGTATCAACTGCTCTCGGCTTGATGTTGAGTAATGGGACAGTCAGTATATTTGACAATAGAGTTGGAGGGGTGATAATAGTTTCCAATTTTCACCATCGAAAAAGTTGTACAGGTAACCTCAAATATGTTTGAGATCGTTTCAGTCAGTAAAAACTAATTTTTGGCCTTAGCTGTCTCAAAGTTTTCATTTTTAATCCCATTTTTAAAATTAAATAATGCAATCACAGTTCTGGATTGAATTTTTCAACTTGTTATGCTTTTTGTTTATTTTCAAACATTTAAAAACATATATCAATATAACTCACATTAATGCTCGTTACATAATAAATAATAAATTTTCACTAATGTTCTAAAAATTATGGCCAAATAATTTTATTTTTACGTATAAAATTAATTCGCAAACGTCATTCTTACTAAGTTAAGTGTAAGGCCAAAAAAATTGGCATATTTTGTAGCTGAGGAAAGACCCCAGTGTAAGTAAAGTCACTCCCATGTTGGCGTAAGTTTCTTGGGTGGGTATAGGTCTCTTTATTCTTAACAACCTCAGTCAATAAAGACAGTAAACAAATCCATCAAATAGAATGTAAAAAAAAAAATTATAATTTGTAGAAATGCCTGTATATACCTACTTCATGTTAGTGAAAATAACAAATATATTTGTGTTAAAGGTTTGGTTTCGTACTTTTATCTAAATACATTTTTATATAAATTCTAAAAACGAATTACAGCCATGCAGTACGTCTATTTAATTGATTTATTTTTTGTTACATAGGCTAGTTATTTTCTAAACAGTCTCTCGTTTCAAGGAGGGCTTTGTTTATAACTCACGCCCAACATCTTTCCCAGCCAATTTTCGATCTTCAGAACAAATTCAGACAGAATTTTCAAGTTGTCTATCAACAAAAGTAACTTTTCGAATAGTTTTATACGCATCTACAATAAAGATGATAATTTAGATACACTAAAATGAAGTAGTTTTATAACCATTAAATATTTAAAGAGGCATACGAACGATATTATATTCGCTCGAATACAAAGTTTACGTTCAAAACTTAAGGGTTGGTTATTATTCCCTATGAAGGACACTGTGAATACCTTTTTTTCAAGTAATGTTACTATGGTTAAAAAAAAAAAATGCTTGAATGTATCATCAGTGAAAATATAAAGTTATGCGCCAATTTTAGTAAGAAATAGGGCCTACTCAGTATTATCTCGAAACAGTTATAATAGATGCAAAAATAACCATAGCCATGTGTCGTAAAAAGCAATAATACATTTTTGGTAGTATTACAAACTATTTCTTGTCAACTGGTTTCCAAAGCAATCTTTTGTAAAATTACAAAGAAAATTTGTTGTGCATTAATATTTTCGAATTTATTGTTGTCACGCACTAAAGGCCATTCTCTAATTTTGACACACATGAGAAATAACCATAAATTTACCGCTGTGATCCCATTTTATAAATATGTCGACGTAATTGTCTGTAATTTAGGGTGGAGGGGGCGCTCATTAAAATAGCTTCCTTTTTTTTTAGTCACTTCCTAGTCTTGGCAGACAACAGAAAAAGTGGTTTGCTTTTTGCTTTTAAAAAATTAGGTTCAAAATATTTAGTTTTGCTGTCTTATGCACCTACGGTGTTGACACAAATTTGGGCAGTTCAGGCAATTGTTCGTTTGAAAATCCACAAGGAATACTGCGCGAAATAAGAGAAGATATATATTATATTTCTTACTTTTAAGACATTTCTTTGTAAAATATTTGCCAAATAATTTTATTTTGCAATTCAAACTATTTTTGTACTTTTATGAGGAATTACTCTTTAATAAAAATAATATTTTGCTTGTCAAAATAAAAAAAAACTCACAAAATATAAAACTTATTTTATCAGATTAAGCATCTCAAGTCTCAGGTTTTACACCTATGTTTTGTTTATATATATATATATATATATATATATATATATATATATATAAAATATTCTAGTCGACAACCAGGTACCTTCAAATTAGTTTTAAAAAATTATATAAAGGCTCTCGAAAATAGTGAAGTTGGCCATCACCGTGGAAAAAACCGAAATCAAAGATGACATGACCGTGGCGTCTGAAAAGAGAGCAGTAGGTCTAAGTATACAATTTTAATAAAACTCTAAATATTATGTTGGAGTGTTCCAATGAAGAATACCAAACAAATATTTTTTTTTTTTGGTGAAAGTGCAGATTTTTTTTCAAGACACGATTACCGGACTTTGAGAAGGAGAAGTCAAAAAAAAAAAATCAAAGATCTTTTAAACAGGCCTCTGCTGTCTCATGTCCGCAGGTAAATCCGGCAACGTCGCTTCTACTCGCGCATGTCCATGCATACGTAAAAGGAAGACAGTAGACGGGGCCGGCTGGTACCCCGAGGCGCCCTAGCGGTCTTTTTTTTTTGGATTGTCGCTGGACAAAAGGCGCCACTGATTCCCCCACCCGTCCCCCCCGCATTTCCCCCCCCCCTCTTCTTTCTCCATTAGGGCTACCGACCGTCCCTTAGGTAGCCCTCGCTCGAGTCCTGATCAAACAAGTGGCCTCTTCCCCCTTCGCCGGCCAGCTTTTTCTCAGGACCTTTCACCCCTGGCCAAGGGGTGGAGGGAGGTCCTCCTTCCCTTAACCCACCTTCCCGCGTGTCCTTGCAGCTCGGCCAACCCTTCCGGCACTGTGAGAAAACCTCCCTTGGGCTCTTCTGGACGCGCCCTCCTCGGGCAAAGGCCCCGTCTGCAGTCGCGACGTCCCGAATTGTCTCCCCGACTAGGGGCAGGCATTTTTCGCGAATAAATCTGAACGCTTATTAGACTGCAACAATGTATACCCGCACCAGAGGTTTCTTCCTTGTGATTGGCGGCCGTCGGGAAACGAGTTCTCAATGACCTCGGCCACTTGAGACGGCTGCCAATCATCACGGGAACGATCTCTACCGCAGGCATACCTTATTGCTAGGGACAGGAAAAAATTCGCGGGTTCAATGACCTCCAGGATGAACTCCATAGCTCTACGTACGCTCGGTCAAATGTCACCCACCCATTGGCTGCTTGTCTTGTGAGACGTCCCAACGTAGCAGCCTGTGATTCGTATAAAGCTTTGGTTGGGTGTTTCTCATTGGCCCAAAGTCCTCCAGGTGAGTTGTGAGCCAATAGCAGAGGCAGCACTGAGGTATAACTATTTATATTTTAGCCTATCCGGAAATGAATTCGCGAATTTTCCCGGTCTCCACTTATTGCAGTCTAGCGAATGGTAAGGTTATTTCGCGAAAAAAAAAAAAAAAAAAAAACACGCCCTCAATCGTAAGAATATGTGCTTCTGAAAATAGTAGCTATTCTTCATGGAAAAATAACCAACAGTATTTTTTTTTAATAAATAAAAATATAAAAGTGTGTGGCTGTATTATTTAACTAATTTAATTACCTTTTTACTCTGGTAGAATGTTTTTTTTTTGGGGGATTTAAAATTTTTAATATTTTTGAATCAAACACAATACTTTATCTAACCTAAATATTGTTTTATTAAATAAAATTACCGTTAGAAACAAGGAAGTTTTTTGTTCATTCTTTTATAATTTTCCGCTATGATGTGACTATTATATAAAATAATGTAATTAAATAATAATAACCTACACAAGTCATCTCACCAAGCAATTTAGCGGACACATGTATACGCTAAACCGAAAACTTTATATTATTCAAAACGTTTTCCTTGAAACATAATTTTCGGCGTTGTTGCTATCATAACTTTTATCATCCCCGTTAGACAGTTGCGAATGCCTCCACAGCGAGGGTTTTTCTAATTACAGGGGCTTAACCCCTCCCCACTACATTTTTGGTCCCAAGCCAATTCATTAATGCCTTTGTTTAATGTATGACAATCAATATCTTTGTATAATAATTGTAATTTTATATATTGTGTGTGAAGTTTTAGTCAAAATAAATGTCACTTGTCTTGCTAATTGTAAAAAAAAAGTCAGTTAATTAATTTTGCGTGATCAACACGTTTGACTTATTGTCACTGAGAATTTTTCTGAGCTGCCACGGTTTGGAGAACTAATTACAAATTTACTTCTGTGGTTACATTAAAAAAATCTTTACAAAAATCTGGAATTTACAAAATAAACTCCAACTTAAGCCTCAAACTAACCAGTAATTTTTTTATTTTTTAATTTAAATGATTTTAATGTTTAAGAAAAACATTATAAAATTTTTAACCACACAAGTTAAATTGTACGCATTGGCCGGCTATAGAAACGTTAAACAGGAAAAAGATTTAAAAAAAAAACAACGAATAGTTGCCACAGTGCAATTTATAAGTAAAAAAAATGTATATCGCAAATAATTTCTTGTTTGACTTTTTTTTAAATTGCGGATACCGTGAAGTACATATCCGGTGATAAAAGTTTGCATAGAAATAAAATATACAAAGCTTTTGCCGTGATACATTATTAGGAATTGTCATTAAATTAAACTGATGACATGAAAATGGCATACTGCCACACGCTGAATGATAAACCAAATAAAAAAATATATTTATTAGGGGTTAAAAAAATATTCTTGCAATTACTATTGTGATAATTTTATCGCGGCACGTTTGGAATTCAGATTGGTTATTTCATAATATGTGAACATGCAAGAGTCATTACGAATTAATTATGAAGAGCCAATGTGGAATTAGCGTTAACAAAATTATGCTAAGAAAATTTTAAAGAGACTAGAAATCAAAACGCCCGTATATATTGATGCGATAATGGTAGCTACCATACGGGATGCAAAACGTTTTAATAAAAAAAACTTTTTCCCGGTATTCTTTATTCAGACACCTTTTAATACAGAGATTAACTGCTAAGCAGCAAATCATTTCTAATTACATGAACATCCAAATTATAAATTTCAATTTCATCTTTATTATGGTGTGTTTGAGGCTTTACCTATTACTGACAGTTATGTTTTACATTAACCCACTGTATGTATGTTTTGACAAACTTCTACTCATAAGTGTGGGTACCTTAAAATTATATGTTGAAATAACTTTTTTTTATGGTTCATTATTAGTTTTGAAAACTTTGGTACACCCATTCTTACTTAAATACCTTCTCAGGTCCCCACACCACGAACGATTTAGACGTTTATAAGAAGCAGGCAATTTTTTGTAAGCAAAAAAAAACAAAACAAATCGTTCGTTTTTGACTGAAATAAGTTTTTTTTTATGGTTCATTATTAGTTCTGAAAATAACCAACACTTTGGTACGCTCATTCTCACTTAAATACCTTCTCAGGTCCCCACATCACGAAGGATTTAGACGTTTATAAGAAGCAGGCAATTTTTTGTAAGAAAAAAAAACAAATCGCTCGTTTTTGACTGCAATAAGTTTTTTTAAGGTTCATTATTAGTTCTGAAAATAACCAACACTTTGGTACACTCATTCTCACTTAAATGCCTTCTCAGGCCCCCACTCCACGAACGATTTAGACGATTATGAGGAGCAGGCAATTTTTCGTAAGGGGGGGGGGGGGGGGAGAGAGAGAAATCGCTCGTTTTGGACTGCAATAAGGTATGCTGCGCCAGCAGTTTTATTGCGTGTGAGAAGCAGCCGTCTGCGATAGAAGCCATTGACTTTTTTTTTGACTGGGCCATCAAGGACGCGTTTGCTTTTGCTTCTTGACTTGATGGCTGTGATTGCTGTGCCGACCACCTACCTGAACGAAACTCGACGAATACGAAACACAGACGATGCTACAGTGTTTTAACAAGCAGCTGGTCTCCAAAAGTTCACGTAATGATTATATATGTGTGTGTTGTGTACCTTAAAGATATAAGACGCTGTGTCTACTTTTAGGAAAATGCACTTTTATACATAAACTTGACCACCGTTTGATGTTCCCTGTAGTGGCATGCAACACTAAGATCTACGATATGTAAAATTTTCACATCATTTTTGGGAAGAAAATAGCTGAGCAAATAAGTAAGGTTGGAGGTTGTAAGGTGTCTAAGGCAGCCGTTGTAAAATGATAAATACAATAAATACTTTAATTTAATAAACATTAAATTTTATTAAAACTTTATTTCTATTATTGTGCAAATGTAATTTATTTCATATAAGTATATATAAAATAATAAAAAAACAGTTGACAAAAATCATATTAATATTGGACAAAAATTATATTAATATATAGGTATACATAATAAGTTCATCTGTTATATTAACCGATAATTTTATAAGCAAGATATTTAGTGACCACAAAATAAGAATATAATAACTATATCTAAATATTCAATAGGGCGTAACTGAATTAAAGAAAATCTGCCAAAAAATATTTCGGGCAAGAAAAAATATATTATTTACTTAAAAGACAACCATACCAACGGTGTTTTAATAAAATTATAAACTTCAAAAATATAAACATATTAAAAAAAATAAAAAAAGATTTTCGATAGGGCAATAAGTACATAATTCAAAATATTATCACAGAATTGCCAGTGACGCAAACTTGGATTTCTAAAACTGGAAGTATCTTCACCGTTTTTTATTTAGAGATAAACTTGTTTCATTTAGAGATATAACCCTTTTTAGTAATTATAAGGATAGTTATTAGTAAGTTGCCTAAGGTGCCCTTTGAAAAATAATGAATACAATAAACACTAATTTCTTTAATTAAAGTGTGTTCCACCTATGTAGCTATATTTTAAATGTTACCCTATTGTTACACTTCGATTTTATACTTTATACACATATCTATGGAGTAGGCTAATATTTGAGTGTCACGATACGCTTGTCTCCAAGGTATAATTGTCTCTTTTTTAGCGTTACAGAGTCGGCGAGTCAGTGATAAGCGTAACTATATACAGGGATTCGTTGAACTGCTGTATTTGAAAAAAATCTGTTTTAAGTGACATAGTGTCTTATGCCTCAGATGTACAGATGTAAATATAAGACAACAGCGTTGATTGATAGCATTACGCTTGCGGGTGTGGTAAGCGTACGGTAAAAAATAACTTGTGGGTTTTTCCAAGTGGCTTGAAGCTCTCTGTATTCTTGGACATCTGCCCGCTCTGAATACACGCGTCATTAAACCCCAACTCTTTACATAGTTACATTTACCGGGCGATACAATATAATTTTTTTTGTAGACGGAAAAGAAATTATCGTGTGAAATTGCAGGCAGATACTTGTAAATTTGTACATTTCCACGAAAACAACTGTATCACTACAGAATAGTGTTCGCAGTAACTCTTGGGTTCGGGTTCTTTATCCGGGCATTTTATGCTTTGTGTTGTCTCAGCACCTCCAATAATAATTAACGGTATTTGTAAACCATTCATGAATAGCTTTCAAGTATTAATCGGGCACATTAATAAGTATAATGAAACAAAATAAAAGTCAAATTATTGAATGGATGATTATCTTTCCCACGGTTCAAAAAAAAAACAATATGCTGGAATGAAAAAAATCAATAAAAATGTATAATTATGTGCCGTTTTTCGTGGAGAAAAAAACTCAGTATTATCTCCAAAAAAAGTTATCATACGTGCAAAAATAACCATACTAATGTGTTTGTACAATATGTTTCTTGTAGTGTATGGATAAATTTAGGGAAGGAATAATTACGAACTGTCTCGGTGTTTTTTGACGTGACAACGTCTAATAAATCGATGAACGCCGGCTGCACGCACGAAAAAGTGTCCCGTCACGCACGTTACGTTGTGTCCCGTTACGCTCATTGTACGCTTGCGCCGCATCTATCTTCCACTCGATTGGAACAACCATCGATTTGACTTTTTCGAGGCACATTAAACTTGAAACACTCCCATTCGTTTTCTACTTTTCCTATCATCGTCCTATCCTTAACAGAATAACACAGTTAGGAAGAAGTTAAATAGCAAACATGTATAAAAGTTATAGTTAAAATAATCTCTTCGTTAAAGTAATAAACATATTTGAATTAATGAGTGCAAATAAAAGTAAATTTATCAATTAAATTGTAGATTTCATTTCGCTGATTCTTTGTATCCATACAAAATAGTGATGATTCAATAAAAATGATTCAATTTTATTCATAAAAGTATGCAATCATTTCATCAATGTTTTGTTATGACGTTGTCACGTTTAAACTATCGTCCGTAAACCGACTTTACAGACAACCAATTTTTTTTTAAAGTGGGTATGTGACGGTATGTGTTGTGTGAGACGGGCATACATCAGCATCGTCTCCGCTCCATGAATGAATCCCATCCCTTCCCGCCCTCCCCTCGCACTCCTTCTCTACACGACGAGTGCAGGAGAGAGAGAGAGTGTGTGTGTACGTATAGGCGTAAGCTATGTGTGTTCCAGTTGTTAACCCCGCAGCGCTAACTCGCTCCTACGCCAATGGAGCACGCCTTGGCTCAGGTCTTTGAATTCCCCCCTTAACAACCCCCCCTCCTTTTTTTTTCCCCTTCACCGTGCCAACAAGGCACGCACGTGACGGATAAGCAGTTCGGGACGTGTGGCGTCTGTTTACGACCAGCGCGACAGGCTAGGTAAACAAAACAAAACAAATGGAAGAAAGAATAGTGACAGGAAAGACCCCATACACAGAAAAAAAAAAAATTCTCTACACACAAAAGTTTCCTTCGCGCAACCAGTTGCCAAGAAATAGTTTGTAATACTACAAGAAAGATATTGTAACTTGTACAGCACTTGGCTATGGTTATTTTTGTACATAACAAATACTTTTTTTTATTCTCGAGATAATGAGTATTTATTAGTAAATTGGTGCATAATTTAATATTTTAACTAATATTCATTGAATAATAATTTTTTTTTGTAAAACCATGGAATGTTTTGACATTTTAAAAACTGTTGAAGCCGAAATGACGTCTTTGGTTTGTATTATTTCTCCGTATACCTTAGTTCCTATGATTTTTTTATTTTTTTTAGCTTAGATTTAAAAATTTTGATTGCCGTTCGGACCCTGCAGTGGCGTGCGCGCGAGGAGGGTCATATGACGAGCAGTGGGACAGTGTTCTCTTTGTGGCCTGTCATCAGCTAGCATCCAAGTAACGCAAATGTAGGCGTCGTAGATGTGTTCTCGGGACACGCAAAATCTTGCTGCCAACCAGGGTTTAGAAATGTTTTGTGTGTGGATCATTCCTGCTGCTGGTGCTGAAAGCTTGGCTAATACTGCTGCTTTTTGTAAAAACCTATAGCATGCATGTTCTGAACTGTTTGTTCTTTCCCTGCAATTATCCCCCCCCCCCCCCCTTTTCAAAAAAGTGTTGCGTCCCAAAATATTCAACGCACGCACAAGAAGAAGTTAATGTCACTACGAAATGAAAACTAACTTCACGAGTTCAACGAATTTCAGGCGAAAATTACCAATATGCTTGGAAGTTCCATAGAATGATGATTTTTTTTCATGTGACCTTTGCCTTTAAGGGGGATGTCCCTGCCTTTTTCTCTTTTATATTTATTGGTGTTAAATAAAGCACACGTTCTCTGTGAACACCTTCTAATCATTTGGCGAAGTTCCCCACCTTATTGTGCCGATACAGCCTTGTAATTTTTTTTCTTTTTTCCACACGATAAAATTGTGGCAGCAAAGAAAAAAAACTTAAATTTCGAATATAGTCTATTATCTGTTGAGGGGGGGGGGGGGGGGGGGAGGAGAAAATCTAAAAAAATTCACAGGAAATAACCATACAAATGTGACGACTTAAAAACCTTAGCCATTGACGAACCGGTGAATTTTCCCACAGAAATAATAGCAATTAACCGCATTTCCTTTATTTTTTGTACTTTGCGTTTTTCTTGGTGTCAGCGTTATTGCTACCTTATTTATCTTTAATAGCCATACAAATAGCTGTCTGCAAACTACGTATTTGGCACCTGTTGTGCGTTATGTATTTTCCACGAGACTTGTCATTAAAAAAAATTAATATTCAATGAATCCTTATGTAAAAAATAGAACGTTGAAGATTTGAGTAGGGCCTACGTAAGCCTGCATTTTTAACGATTTTTATTATATTTACATATTTATAACATTTAAACGTACAAAGCCAAGAATTTTTTAACCTGATATGTTTTAAACGATGCCGTCATATAATCATTATTATTATTATTATCTTTACAAATAACTCGAGTACTGTTCCTTCAGTTTAATCGTATATCTTATTTATAGAGACGATCAATAAGTAATTAAACAAGACACTGAAACGATTACGAATATAGTTTGTCAATACTGTAGTGTGTTACGAAAATAATTTTTGTAATTATTTATTACTTATAATTTTAACTATTTGGCAAAATTAATTTAAATATTAAACATAATTATGTTTAAAAATTGCTTAAAACTTTTTCTTTTGGCTGCCATTATTTCTGTACAAGGAAAAGGAACTAATTTCACGTAAACCTATTTCGTTTAAAAACGGGAATTGGTGCTTTCACTCCCCCTTCTTAAAGATCATTTTCTCTTCCTTAAAACTCTAGGAATCTGATGGCGCTTCTACATTGTCTGCGTTCCGCTGCGGATATTTCAAGCCGTTTGTTTTAAGTAGAGCATGGTGCGTGCACTTAAGGCACAATTACTTGCTCTGGAATACTCCTGTGCATGTGCATTGCGGAAACTGCTAATGCCAAAAAAAAAATAACTCGCAGTTTCTACTATCTAACCTGTATGTAACTACATCTGGTCCAAGGAAGAAGAAAAAAAGGTTTGGGGGGGGGGGGGTGGGGGAGGATATTTTTCGGGATTCAGATTCTTTCTAATGTTGTAGTTCTTATGACATCTAAACATATGACACAGTCTCTCCCTATTTCGCGAAACATTTATTTCAAAGTTTTAACTGTTATATAATAACAAACCTGGCAATGGAATCCTCCGAATCTTGTTTATATATGTGTGTGTATGTATAGTTTTATTTTTGTTTTCACATTTTCGAAAGGAGGATGGCAGTAGGTTCCCACCATAACAGTAGCTAATATTAATTTTAAACTTGAGATTTGCCAGTATGCACACTTAAACAAAAACAACTGTTTTCACTACAAAATAGTGTTTGCAGTAATGTTGGGTTCTGATTCTTAACCGAGCATTTTATGCTGTGTGTTGTCCCCAGTACCTCCAGTAGTTAATGCTATTGGCAAATCGTTTCCTGAATAGGTTTCCAGTATTTACTGCGTACATAATAAGCAAGATACAACAAAATCAAATCAAATTGTTTATTATTAGGTTAACTTTAAAATTGTTTTAAAAAATATATGCTTGAATGAAAAATCAGTTAAAATATAAAAACTATACGCCCGGTTTACCTAAGAAATACTCCGAATTATCTCGGAAAAACGTATTTCATATATGCAAAAATTACCACAGGCCATGTGTGGTACAAATTTTACTATATCTTTATTTGGTATTAAAAACTAATTCTTAGCAATTGTATTTTTTTTAGAGCACAATTTTTTTTTTCTGTGTTGCAAAGTAGACTTAAAGCACTTCGTTATTTTTATCTCTGCTCTACTTTACTGACTCATCCGCAGATCTTTAGAATCGTCATGAACGACTATGAGCAGGCGAGAAACAAGGACAAGCTTGGAGTCAAATATGGGCAACTTAATCGAAAATATTTAAAAACTTAAGACCATGATATTGACCAGTTGGCCGGACATTTGATTCTAGCCTGTATTGAAAATATTTAATCTCTCCACTAGCGTCACCATCGATAATATCATAGAGAATACATACTGATATTTTTAGAAATGTTTCTTAGCATGTAATGGCAAGTTTCTACTGTATGGAAGTATACGGAAAATGCATTGAAAATTTACAATATTTGATGTTAATTCCCAGTACGATTGTAGGTACAGGTTAAAAACTTCCATAACCTGATAAGGAATATTACCATAAATTTCTTAATGTGAGCAGATTTGTGCTTAATTTAAATACTTAGTCCTGTTTTATTTCGTACAAACAGGCCTACTCGTTAAAAAAAAAAAAAAAAAAAAAAAGCTCCAAACACCAGTGGCAAATACTGGAAAATGTTTTCCGTTTGGGGGAGGAGGGACATGAAAAAAGAGAAAGAAAAAAATAATATCTGAACACGTATATTCAGAAACACTACTGTTGACACTGACACATGGGCCTACAGAATTAGCCGTAGGCAATGTGGTTTTTCACACATTCTGATTTGCAGGTGTTGAAACAAGCACATATTGCTCCACCCAAAATAAAATATTACCTTCAGAGATATTTCGGAATTTTTCCCAACATCTCTGAGCGTTCTCCACTGTCAAAAAAAAAAAAATCTCTTGCTCCGCCAACCCCTGGTTTCATCGTACGTACATGATCGCTGATAACACTTCAGGATGAATTATTAGTAACGTAGCGGTTTGGTTTTCTAGAGCATTCCACTAATTTCCTCCAACCAGCGAGCAACAAACATATCAGCTGGTATTTTCCTCGGGCTGAAAATCACCTAATTCACACTCCTCGGCAGAAGAAAAAAAAACCTCCACGCCCATAATAATTTATGCCTGCCGCAACCCGTTTGAAGACATTTTCTCTTCCGAGCAATTTTACACCGAGCCCCGCTACGATCGAATCGCGAGCGAAGGGGGAACCGGCCATTAAGGATAAAAACCGCGCGGGGCGAACTGAATAAATATTTAACCTTGCCGTAAGAAAGAAAGAAAGAAGAAAAAACAAAATTGCCGTCCGGAATTATTTTATGTTCCTTCGAGTCTCACGTTCCGTTTTTTAATTAATTCCTTGGCGCTGGCTGAGGATTGGAAAGAGGGAAGAGGGGGGGGGGGGGGAAGAGAGAGTGAGAGAGAGAGAAAGAGAAGAAGAACGCCAAGACAGGGTGCGGCGATTTATATCAGCCTCGCCCTTCTCCGCTCCTCCCCACCCCGCCCCCACCACGCCTTGACGGGATCACGTCATCTCGGGAGGCTCAGGGGCGCAACGAATCGTAAACCGAGGTCCGCCGCGACGCCACGGCCTGTTTTGGACGCCGTCCAGCCAATCGTCTTCGGCCGCGCGACCGTTTCGCTTCTCTCCTAATGAAGGAGGAAAAAGAAGTGGGATGTACGTGGAAGAGGGGAGGGTGGGAACAAGAAGAGGGAGGAAAGGACGGAAGAGTTATAATTTCTCTCTCTCTCCCCCCACCCCCCCCCTCATCCACACCGTGTGTTCGTAAGAAGGTCGATATCATGATCTCGATCTCAGCACTCGAACTGCCGGACACCGCAAGCTGTAACAAGGTGTCGGAAGACAAACTTTCTCGACCCCCCCCCCCCCCCTACCCAATAACATTTTATTTTATTTTTTATTTTTAACGCTGTACAGGATGAAATTTTCCCACGAGGATACAAATACCTTTGCGACGAACACCAAGTATTTTAACATTCTTCACCCCTCATATCTCTCTTTCTCTCTCTCATCCTTTTTTTTTTTCTCCTTTTTACACATTTCCGCTCCTAATCTAAGAAGTTCTTTCGCGGCCGAAATGAAGCCGTTATAGCAGGGTTTCTAACAGCCTGTCTCGTACGTCGTATAACTTACACGAATGACATCGCGTGCTCCAACTGAAATACACCCCACATGTACTTTCCAATTATCACCATATATATATGTGTGTATATGTACATATATATATACACACACACGCACGCACATACATACATACACGGAACTTGCGGAGATATTTTATCGCGTCTGAGCCATAAATAGGTTGCCCGGACGACATTAACTATTATATGCGTTTCCCAGAAGTGTTCTAATTTCTGTTTCTCCCGAAGCGCTGCAGCTGCCTACCAGTTCCAGAATTATTTATATGACGATTAAAGGTGAAAAGAAAAATATTGTGGCCATTGCGAGCCGACTGTAGCAGCGGCAAGACAACTTAGTTTAGAGCGTTGAGATGGATCATTTATAGGTTTAGAACTTGTTGGGAGTGCAGTGCAATCAAAAATATAAAGATCAAACTAATAAACGCAGAAAAAAAATAAATAGATTTCGCAGACTAAGGTAAAAACAATAAACGGAGATTCGTGGACTTAACGTGAAAGACTAAGCTGCGTGTCCGTTTAACGTCTTCTCAATGTTCGTAAATAGTTCTTATACTTGCTTGTTTTACAGTAATGCCTCCGTCGTTTAAAAAAAACAGCGGGCACAGTTGTAATTATAAGCCTGTCATTTTATTCATTTTTGTGGCACACTTAGTAAGCAGAGAAACGTAAACTCATTATATTAGGTTGAAAATTTTGTTATAAGTGTTCACCTCGATAATATCCTTTTGAAAAATTATTATATCGAAACTGAAAAGGATATAAATTTACTTGAAAGTGATGAGGAATGGTGAAGTTCAACAAACATGCTACAAACGACGCATGTCTGTTTAAGTTAGATACAGTTAACTTTTTTTTGTTCAACTTGGCAGGTCTAATTATCTTAATTTAATGATGCAAGAAAAATACTGAGAGGAAATGCAATTAAATCTTACACAAAATTACGCAGCGCTTTGCAGCTTCAATTTTTTTTTGTTCCGTTTAATTTACCCGGGGTAGAAAGATTGAACTGATTCAGGATCACTGAAGTTATTTACGTAACGTACCTAACTTTAGAAAGTCGCCAACACGTGCTAGGGACATTGCGTAACGCACAAAGCTATGGCGTTGTTTATTTGTAACATACGCGATAAAATATAAGTGACGCTATTCATTTGCATCGCTTGTAACGGAAATCCATTAGCGAGTGCCAGGAAGTTATCGCGTAGCGTAAGGGTTGATGATTAAAGACTTACCTAAATGTCACAAGGTTCAGATTCCTATCCACGCGGACACGGTACAACTGACAACACCGACAGCGTCCCGACTTTTTCTCGTAAGAAAGTCTCTACGACTATCAG